>NC_074683.1:42450469-42465469 GCF_029448725.1 Salvelinus fontinalis | reverse complement strand
AATGACTATCGCCCTTTAACACTTACATCTATAATTATGAAGTGCTTTGAAAGGCTGGTCATGATACACATCAACACCATCATCCCAGACACCCTAGACCCACTCCAATTTGCATACCGCCCCAACAGAACCACAGATGATGCCATCTCAATTGCACTTCACACTGCCCTCTCCCACCTGGACAAGAGGGGAAATACAGGGCCAACACAGGGCCCCTCAGGTGTGTGCGCTCAGTCCCAACACAGGTGTGTGTGCTTACCCCAACACAGGGCCCCTCAGGTGTGTGTGCTCAGTCCCCTCCTATACTCCCTGTTCACCCACGACTGCGTGGCCACGCACGACTACAACACCATCATCAAGTTTGCTGACGACATGATGGTGGTAGGCCTGATCACCGACAATGATGAGTCAGCCTACAGGGAGGAGGTCAGAGACTCTCTCCCTCAATGTCAGTAAGACCAAGGAACTGATCGTGGACTATAGGAGAAAGAGGGGAGATCACGCCGCCATCCACATTGGCAAGGCTGTTGTGGAGTGGGTCGAGGGCTTTCCTTGGCGTCCACATCACTAAGGACTTAACATGGTCCACATACACTCCCCACAGCCGTGAAGCGGGCACAGCAGCACCTGTTCCTCCTCAGGAGGCTGAAAAGATTGGGCATGAGCCCTCAGATCCTTAAAAAGTCCTACAGCTGCACCATCAAGAGCATCTTGACTGGCTGCATCACCGCTTGGTATGGCAAATGCACCGCCGTTGATCTCAAAGCTTTACGGAGGGTGGTTCGGAGGGTCCAGTACATCACTGGCGGGGGGCAATTACTTTTTCACACAGGGGCATTGGATGTTGTATAACTTTGTTAATGAAGTAAATTAAATAAGTATGTAATTGTTGTATTTTTTCATTCAGGTTCCCTATCTAATAATAGGTTTTGGTTGAAGATCTGATAACATTCAGTATCATAAATATGAAAAAATAGAGAAAATTAGAAAGGGGCAAATACTTTTTCATGACACTGTACATACACATTACACTCACACACACACACATTTACACTCATTTACTGCTGCTACTGTTCTTTATTTTACTTTATTTTATTATCTATCCTGATGTCTAGTCACTTTAGCCTGCTTTCGTTTACATATCTATCTCAAATATCTTGTACCTCTGCACATTGACCTGGTACTGATACTTCCTGTATGTAGTGCCATTCTTGTGTATTTTATTTGATTCCTCTGTGTTACTATTTTATTTATATTTTAAGACTCTGCATAGTTGTGAAGGGCTTGTAAGCAAGCATTTCACATTAAAGTCTACACCAGTTGTATTCAGTGCGTGTAACAAATAAAATTTGATTTGATTTGATTCCCACGTCACCGTGAATCTCAGTGTTTAAAATTATTGTTTTTAAAATGTTTTAACTTTCGATGATGTCATCGGGTAGAACTTTTAAACTATTTTTGTTCTACAAAACATAGAAATGTGCTGTTTTCATGTAGTCACTGGTATTGTGCTGGAGATAATGAACATTTGGTTGAAAGTGTTGAAATTGCCCTTTAAGTGTGTGTTTAAATGAGATAGTATGTCCTTCTCTATTCATAGCATACTCTTAGGTTCTAATTCTCAGAGTAAAAAACTCTACGGACACTATGAAAGCTTAACCAAGTTTAATTCTTCCCAGAAGATCAGTACAGCTGCATTCATACAAAACATGTTTCCACCAACACAAGTATATATACTCCAATTTAGATGCACTCCTCCTTCTCTCCAACCCTTACATCTGTTATGGTTCGACAGGAAGACGAAGTGATGGGGTAATAAACTGTTCCTCCTCCCTTAAGGTGACCTGACCTGACCTCAACCCCTTTGATGCCTAATCCAAAGTTCTCCACCCATATCACCTATAGCACTCCCTTAAAAGCCTCCCCTCTACCCAGCACATTCCAAAGCCATCTGGCTCCTACAGATAACCATTTAACTTCTGATGTAAATACCAGTCTCTATCACTCATCAGATACTATAGTATTACTTCTGATGTATCATGTCTCTAGTATAACAATGTTAAACAAAGTTTAACCCAGAATCTAACAATACAGAGAGTTTACAGATTTAGGAATTATGACTGACTGACACACTGTATCCCACTGCTGGCTTGCATTTGAAGTTAAGCAGGGTTGGTCCTGGTCGGTGGTCACTGGATGGTAGATCAAATGCTGCTGGAAGTGGTATTGGAGGGCCAGTAGGAGGCACTCTTTCCTCTGATCTACAAAAAATATCCCAATGTCCCAGGGCAGTGATTGGGGACATTGCCCTGTGTAAGGTGCTGTCTTTCGGATGGGATGTTAAATGGGTGTCCTGACTCTCTGTGGTCACTAAAGATCCCATGGCACTTATTGTAAGAGTAGGGGTGTTAACCCTGGTGTCCTGGCTATATTCCCAATCTGGCCCTCATACCATCATGGCCACCTAATCCCCAGCTTCCAATTGGCTCATTCCTCTCCCCTGTAACTATTCCCCAGGTTGTTGCTGTAAATAGGATTGTGTTCTCAGTCAACTTACCTGGTAAAATAAGGGTTAAATCAGGCCTCCCGGGTGGCGCAGTGGTCTAGTCTCTGGGTTCGCGCCCAGGCTCTGTCGCAGCCGGCCACGACCGGGAGGTCCGTGGGGCGACGCACAATTGGCATAGCGTCGTCCGGGGTAGGGAGGGTTTGGCCGGTAGGGATATCCTTGTCTCATCGCGCTCCAGCGACTCCTGTGGCGGGCCGGGTGCAGTGCGCGCCAGCCAAGGGGGCCAGGTACACGGTGTTTCCTCCGACACATTGGTGCGGCTGGCTTCCGGGTTGGAGGCGCGCTGTGTTAAGAAGCAGTACGGCTGGTTGGGTTGTGCTTCGGAGGATGCATGGCTTTCGACCTTCGTCTCTCCCGAGCCCGTACGGGAGTTGTAGCAATGAGACAAGGTAGTAATTACTAGCGATTGGATACCACGAAAATTGGGGAGAAAATGGGATAAAAATTTATTTAAAAAAAAATAATAATAAAAAAATAAAATAAATAAGGGTTAAATCAAATAAATGCATTTAATACATTTTGATTTGAATGATTAATTGATGTATTGACTAGTGTTTTGCTGTGTTGTCAGTGTTTGGGGGCACCATGTCTCGTATGTACCGTTTCCCCACCACGGATGGGAACCACCTACGTATCCTGGAGCAGATGGCTGAGAGTGTCCTCTCTCTACACATCCCTCGGCAGTTTGTCAAACTACTGCTGGAGGAGGACGCTGTCAGGTATGCTGTTATACACTGTTAAAATGAAGTGCTTTGTAACACCAAAACTAATTGCAACTGAGCTGCCACCAAGGTGAAGGAGACTAAAGATTAACTCTGCTGGAGTATTAAAACACATCATCCTGAGAGGTTTTTAAACATTACATGACGTGTGTAACAAATCAAATTAAACGTTCTTTGTCACATGCGCTAAATAGAACAGAATAGAACCTTAATGTGAAATGCTTACTTACAAGCCCCTAACCAACAATGCAGTTCAATAAATAGAGTTAAGAAAATAGTCGTTGGTGAACAGGGAGTACAGGAGGGGACTAAGCACGCACACCTGATGGGCCCCGATGTTGAGGTTCAGCGTGGCAGATGTGTTGTTACCTACCCTCATCACCTGGGGATGGCCCATCAAGAAGTCCAGGATCCAGTTGCAGAGGGAGGTGTTTAGTCCCAGGATCCTTAGCTTAGCGATGAGCTTTGTGGGCACTATGGTGTTGAATGCTGAGCTGTAGTCAATGAACAGCATTCTAACATAGGAGTTCCTTTTGTCTAGGTGGGAAAGGGCAGTGTGGAGTGTGACTGAGATTGCGTCAACTGTGGATATGTTGGGGCGGTATGCGAATTGGAGAGGGTCTGAGGTTTCCGGGATGATGGTGTTGATGTGAGCCATGAACAGCCTTTCAAATAACTTCATGGCTACCGATGTGAGTGCTACTGGGCGTTAGTCATTTAGGCAGGTTACCTTCAAATTCTTGGGCACAGGGACTATGGTGGTCTGCTTGAAACATGTGTCAATTACAGACTCGGTCAGGGAGAGGTTGAAAATGTCAGTGAAGACACTTGCCAGTGGGTCCGCGCATGCTCTGAGTACACACTCTGGTAATCCGTCTGGCCCAGCGGCTTTGTGAATGTTGACCAGTTTAAAGTTCTTGCTCACATCGGCTACGTAAGGCGTGATCACACAGTCGTCCGGAACAGCTGGTGCTCTCATGCATGCTTCACTGTTGGTTTGCATCGAAGCGAGCATAGAAGGCATTTAGCTCGTCTGGTAGGCTTGCGTGAACTGGGCAGCTTGCGGCTGTTTCCCTTTGTAGTCCGTAATTGTTTGCAAGCCCTGCCACATCCGACGAGCGTCAGAGCCGGTGTAGTAGGATTCAATCTTAGTCCAGTAGTGGCGCATTGCCTGTTTGATGGTTCAATTGAGGGCATAGCGGGATTTCATATAAGCGTCCGGATTAGTGTCCCGCTCCTGAAAGATAAAGCTATAGCCTTTAGCTCGGTGCGGATGTTGCCTGTAATCCATGGCTTCTGGTTGGGATATGTACATATGGTCACTGTGGGACGACGTTGTCATTGCACTTATTGATGAAGCCGGTGACTTAGGTGGTATACTCCTCAATGCCATTGGATGAATCACGGAATATATTCCAGTCTGTGCTAGCAAAACAGTCCTGTAGTGTAGCATCCGTGTCATCTGACCATCTGACTTCCGTATTGAGCGAGTCACTGGTACTTCCTGCTTTAGTTTTTGCTGGTAAGCATGAATCAGGAGGATAGAATTATGGTCAGATTTGCCAAATCGAGGGCGAGGGAGAGCTTTGCACATGTGACATGCTGGTAGAAATTAGGTAAAACGGATTTAAGTTTGCCAGTATTAAAGTCCCCGGCCAATAGGAGCGCCGCTTCTTGATGAGCATTTTCTTGTTTGCTTATGGCCTTATATAGCTCGTTGAGTGTGGTCTTAGTGCCAGCATCGATTTGTGGTGGTAAATGACGGCTACGAATAATATAGATGAGAACTCTCTTGGTGGATAGTGTGGTCTACAGCTTATCATGAGGTACTGCTCATGCAGGTGCTTCTACACCTGCATTGCTTGCTGTTTGGGGTTTTAGGCTGGGTTTCTGTACAGCACTTCGAGATATTAGCTGATGTACAAAGGGCTATATAAAATAAACTTGATTGATTGATTGATACTCTACCTCAGACAAGCAATACCTAGAGACTTCTTTAATATTAGACATCGCCCACCAGCAGTTATTGACAAATACACACCACAGCCCCTCATCTTACCAGGCGTAGCCTCTCTGTTCTCCCAATGCGCGGAAAACCCAGCCAGCTCTATATTATCCATGTCATCGTTTAGCCACGACTCTGAAACATAAGATATTACAGTTTTTAATGTCCCGTTGGTAGGATAGTCTCGACCGTAGATCATCAAGTTTGTTTTCCAGTGATTGCACGTTGGCCAATAGAACAGATGGTAATGGCGATTTACTCACTCGCCTACGAATCCTAACAAGGCACCCCGACCTTTTTCCTTGGTATCTCCGCCTTTTCTTCACGCTAATAATGGGGATTTGGGCCTGTTCTCCGGAAAGCAGTATATTCTTCCCGTCTGACTCATTAAAGAAAAAATCTTTCTCCAGTTCGATGGTTGCTGTTCTGATGTCCAGAAGCTCTTTTCGGTCATAACAGATGGTAGCAGCAACTTTATGTACAAAATAAGTTACAAACAATGCGGAAAAACAAACAAAATAGCACAGTAGGAGCCCGTAAAACTACAGCCACCCCCTCCAGCCCCATTATTACATTATTATTACACCACTTAATAAAGCGTTGAGCAACACCTTGCCAGGGACTGGGAGCATATACAGTACCAGTCAAAAGTTTGGACACACCTACTCATTCAAGGGTTTTTCTTTATTTGTACTATTTTCTACATTGTAAAAACTATCGAATAACACATAGTGTGCAAAGCTGTCATCAAGGCAAAGGGTGGCTAATTTGAAGAATCTCAAATATAAATTATATTTTGATTTGTTTAACAGTTTTTTGGGATATTCCATGATTCCATGTGTGTTATGTCATAGTTTTGATGTCTTCACTATTATTATACAATATAGAAAATAGTCAAATAAAGAAAAAAACCTTGAATCAGTACAACATTTGACTGGTACTGTACATGTTCATTTAGTGTTTTGATGCTCCCTTTGACATGCACTGAAACCCCAAAAAGTGTTTTCACAACATTCTCTTAAAAACACCAATATTCAGATTGAAGAACCACTTTGGGTTTTTGAGAGTACAGTCATGGCCAAAGGTTTTGAGAATGACATAATATTAATTTTCACAAAGTCTGCTGCCTCAGTTTGTATGATGGCAATTTGCATATACTCCAGAATGTTATGAAGAGTGATCAGATGAATTGCAATTAATTGCAAAGTCCCTCTTTGCCATGCAAATGAACTGAATCCCCCAAAAACATTTCTACTGCATTTCAGCCCTGCCACAAAGGACCAGCTGACATCATGTCAGTGATTCTCTCGTTAACACAGGTGTGAGTGTTGACGAGGACAAGGCTGGAGATCACTCTGTCATGCTGATTGAGTTCGAATAACAGACTGGAAGCTTCAAAAGGAGGTGGTGCTTGGAATCATTGTTCTTCCTCTGTCAATCATGGTTACCTGCAAGGAAACACGTGCCGTCATCATTGCTTAGACAAAAAGGGCTTCAAAGGCAAGGATATTGCTGCCAGTAAGATTGCACCTAAATCAACCATTTATTAGATCCTCAAGAACTTCAAGGAGAGCGGTTCAATTGTTGTGAAGAAGGCTTCAGGGCGACCAAGAAAGTCCAGCAAGCGCCAGGACCGTCTCCTAAAGTTGATTCAGCTGCGGGATCGGGGCACCACCAGTACAGAGCTTGCTCAGGAATGGCAGCAGGCAGGTGTGAGTGCATCTGCACGCACAGTGAGGCAAAGACTTTTGGAGGATGGCCTGGTGTCAAGAAGGGCAGCAAAGAAGCCGCTTCTCTCCAGGAAAAACACCAGGGACAGACTGATATTCTGCAAAAGGTACAGGGATTGGACTGCTGAGGACTGGGGTAGTCATTTTCTCTGATGAATCCCCTTTCCAATTGTTTGGGGCATCAGGAAAAAAGCTTGTCCGGAGAAGACAAGGTGAGCGCTACCATCAGTCCTGTGTCATGCCAACAGTAAAGCATCCTGAGACCATTCATGTGTGGGGTTGCTTCTCAGCAAAGGGAGTGGGCTTACTCACAATTTTGCCTAAGAACACAGCCATGAATAAAGAATGGTACCAACACATCCTCCGAGAGCAACTTCTCCCAACCATCCAGGAACAGTTTGGTGACGAACAATGCCTTTTCCAGCATGATGGAGCACCTTGCCATAAGGCAAAAGTGATAACTAAGTGGCTTGGGGAACAAAACAATGATATTTTGGGTCCATGGCCAGGAAACTCCCCAGACCTTAATCCCATTGAGAAATTGTGGTCAATCCTCAAGAGGCGTGTGATCAAACAAAAACCCACAAATTCTGACAAACTCCAAGCATTGATTATGCAAGAATGGGCTGCCTTCAGTCAGGATGTGGCCCAGAAGTTAATTGACAGCATGCCAGGGCGGATTGCAGAGGTCTTGAAAAAGAAGGGTCAACACTGCAAATATTGACTCTTTGCATCAACTTCATGCAATTGTCAATAAAAGCCTTTGACACTTATGAAATGCTTGTAATTATACTTCAGTATTCCATAGTAACATCTGACAAAAATATCTAAAGCCACTGAGGCAGCAGACTTTGTGAAAATGTATATTTGTGTCACTCTCAAAACTTTTGGCCACGACTGTACTGATATTGTTTTAAAACAATTTCTGTGTATCAGAACACTTACATTGGGTCTACATTCAAACACTCTCCAAACACCAGATCTCAGGTTAGGTGCACTACTTTCATTACACAATAATGGTGTTTTGAGTCTTTTTACTTTTACAGTGTGTGTGTGTGTGTGTGTGTGTGTGTGTGTGTGTGTGTGTGTGTGTGTGTGTGTGTGTGTGTGTGTGTGTGTGTGTGTGTGTGTGTGTGTGTGTGTGTGTGTGTGTGTGTGTGTGTGTGTGTAGGGTGTGTGAACTGGAGGAGTTGGGGGAGTTGTCTCCATGTTGGGAAAACCTGAGGAGGGAGATTATTGCTCAGTACCAGACCATCATCCTCACCTACCAGGAAACCATCGGTGACCTACACGAATATAAAGGTTAGCGCCATACTTTATAGAACATTACACCAACATACCAGAAAACATAACAATCCTGCTAGACTGCACCTAAACATTTTAAAACATATTACTAATATCAGTTGTTAGTATCCTCAAGAACAACACCGCAATCAGTGACGATTTTAGCATGTAAATCTTGGGGGGGGAAAATAAAAAGTGGGATGCATGCCAGCAAAACCATTACACAACACAACACTAAACAATACATTAACTGCACTAAAACGGTGACAAACGGTGCCCACAAACAGCCTAAATAAAGCTGTTCTAACAGCAGTCCCAACATCTTACCACTGCTACACCTGGCTATCAGCGGAGCCTTGTCTGGCAGTGAAACAGTTCATTAGGCCTCATTTACTGCCTTTTAAAAAACATATCTGATATGGCTGACAAATGTGGTTTCTAATGACAATTAAGATGAACAAACTATGGCATAAGGGGACTACAAGCGGATAAGAGGCAATCCCTTATTTCGATTAAGACATTCATGAGCGAGCTAGGACGGACGTAGTCAATATAACTATTTGTTCAGCACTTTTGAAATGTACACCAACAGAATTCAAAACATGGGCTGTTCTTACAGTGTTCTCCCTGTTCAACAAGTCAGAACTGTAGGATAAATAAAGGGGGCATATAAGCAGACCATGAAAGCTCTTACAATATTCAATGATTACATTTCTCTAAAACAGGTTATAGGCTACATGTGTACCACCAAGTCAGAACAGTAGGTGAAATTAAGAGGCATAAATAGAGCAAATTATTAGGGTGAGGCACATGGGCTACTAACAGCTTACTACACAACATACACTTAGTATTACTTTATTAGCTACAGTATACATATCTCCCTGGCATATTACATCATTTATGCAGTAGCATACAGTACAACAATACATTTTTGGACTCACCTTGTGATGTGCTCACTTGAACAGGAAGGTGGCGCAGAGGTCCTTCGTGGGAAAATGTTGTCATCAAAGTCTGGTATTCTCTGGATTTATGGTGCTTTCAAAACAACTGGGAACTCAAAAAAAAAATTTTTTTTAAAAATACATGATTGATCTTCAGGTCGTAGCTCTAGAAAGAGGCCGGATTTACAATTCCGAGTTTAAAATGTATTTTCCCAGTCAGAGCTCGTTTATTTCCAACTTCCCAGTTGTCTTGAACTCACTGAAGTCACGTTTTCGCAGTACGAGTTAACAGTTGTTTGGAGCGCAGCACAAATCATGCTTCATTGACAGCATGGCCCATGTTGAATGTTTATCATTTTAAACTTGGAAAAGAGACACTTAATCCCAGATTTGGGACCACACAGCCACACCACTGAATAGCAGGCTAGTGATTGCTTTGCAATTCTTGCAGTTAGCCACTGTCACTGCTTCCTTCCAAACCACTCATTGTTGAATTTGCAATTTCCAACTTGTTGTATAATGTTTATGTCCAATGGCCGATGAGCACTGATACGTTTTATCTATCATTTCTCTTCATTAAGACAAGGATTAAAAAGGATTTGCCAGTAGATTGTCGACTTGATTCATGATGATGACTGCTAGCTAAGATTTTGAAAGTATGATGTTGACATGATCAGTCCAATCAAAGCTATTGTACATATGAGATGATTTGACGTCATTTTATCTGTGGCCAATGATCTTGAGCCTTCTTGGATGGGCACTTCTAATATAACTCTATTGCATCACCCAAGGGGCTAGAATATTCTAGCTCTCCCCTTAGACTTGGCGGTGACGTAGTTTCCCCATGAGTGACAGAACACTGAGCCAATCAAGGCGCAACACTCCGTATTTTCTGCTGGTTTGCCCCACCACAGAAAGCACTGAGATAGGCTGAAACACCTGCATTTTGGAGCTGCCTTTGCCCAACCTGCCCTGAATGACGGGTCGCCCCTGACTACAATGATTAGCCCTATAAATGGCATGCCAAATTCATGGTATTTTATATGAACTTTTACATTTGGTCATCTAACATATTCATAACATAAATAAAAAAGACTATGTCCAAATGTTAAAGTTTATATAAAATATAATGAATTTGGAGTACAATTTATAGGGCTATGCAATGACATGCTATGACATGTCACAACAGATATATCAGAAACCTGCTACATTAGCACTGTTAGCACTATAATATAATATTTAATATCACTAATGCGTCAGTAACATACAGAAAGAGACCATCAGCAACATGCAAAAGTACAATAGTTGGCATCATCATAACATATCCATCCTACTCCTCTTCCAGGTCCCTCCTTTAAGTCCAGTACTCTGAAAGCAGATAAGAAGCTGGAGTTTATCCCCACTAACCTACACGTCCAGAGGATGAGAGTACAAGGAGAGTCTGGCTATGGTAGGGGACCTGCTATATCTATCAGTCTCTATGGTAGGGAACCTGTTATATCTATCAGTCTCTTTGGTAGGGGACCTGTCATATCTATCAGACTCTATGGTAGGGGACCTGTTATATCTATCAGACTCTATGGTAGGGGACCTGTCATATCTATCAGACTCTATGGTAGGGGACCTGTCATATCTTTTATTCTCTATGGTAAGGGACCTGTCATATCTATCAGACTCTATGGTAGGGGACCTGTTATATCTATCAGTCTCTATGGTAGGGGACCTGTCATATCTATCAGACTCTATGGTAGGGAACCTTATATATCTGTCAGTCTCTATGTCCTTTATATCCATCATTATATCCATCTGGTTCAATGTAATTCTCCACAGAAAGCATGTTTATATCTGTCTAAAAGTGCTCTCTACCCCTTCAACTCCCTCTCCTCTCCCTCCTCCCTCCTCCTCCCTCTCTCCCATCTCTCCTCTCCCTCCTCCCTCTTCCTCCCTCCTTCTCTCTCTCATCTCCCTCCTCCCTCCATCTCCCTTCCTCTCCTCTCCCAGACAGGACCTATGACGTAGTGACTATAGGTGCCCCAGCAGCCCACCACCAAGGCTTTAAGCACTGTGGTCTTCGGAAACTCATCCACAAGTTTGAGGAGGCTAGGAAACAGTGAGACCATATTTTCTTGAGCGTATGGTTGGGGGACCAGAACAGCGTTTTGAATCATTTGTACACTGCAAATTCACCACAAAACAAACAAATATAGTATTTGACAAAAAAAAGTTTTTAACCTTGATTGTATTGGAATATGATCACATATGCCTCTTTATTTATGCATGGGAATATTTGGGAACAGATTTCCTAAATTAAAATAACTTTGAGCTGATTTCCTGGTGATTTTACAGTCTTTTATGTCCAACACCGAAAATGTGTATTAATATTTATTTGCTTAGAAAACTTGGGAAGCCAAATAAAATCAATTGGGGCCGTCAATTGGGAAACCCTGCTATAGAAACATCAGTTCATGATTTAATTGTTATCATTCATTTAGATTTCTAACCTTTGATTGAAATGTCTCCTTTTTGCTTGCTTTCTGATCAGCGCGTATGAGGAGGAATGGTGAGATCTGTCACCTGCTCCGTTTATGTGTGCAGTCTCAGTGGATATGTTTGTTTGTGTTCTGTATTACATCATTTTAAACCAGCACATTTTCACCCTGATCTCTCTCTCTCTCAATTCAATTCAATTCAATTCAATTGACTTTAATGACATGGTAGGTTCGTTATTACTTACATTGTCAAAGTATACATATCGAAAAATAAAAATCAAATATATATGTATATATATACAAAATATATATATATTTATATATAAATAAATGGTGGGACCAACAGCAATAATAACAGTAGTAGTGGACATGGGATTACCATTAACAACAACAACAATATTAATCAGAACAACAATAAATTAAAGCAACAGTAGTAGACCAGTGTCAATATGACTTGAGAAGACATATGACCTGGTATGAAAGACAAAACAAAACTAAGCTAAATGGGAAATATTATCAATGTTACTTTGCATTTTTCACTGGCTGTCCCTCAGGTTGTGGCAGGAGGACACATATTTGGCTGCCAAAACTGCACATTTTGGCTTTTCACCCAATAAATATTTGATTTTTTCTTCATCTTTTATAGTTTCAAATTCTTTGTATTGAGTTATAATTTTGGGAAAGAAATATGCTCTTAGGTCTGAGTATTTGTCACAGTGTAGTAGGAAATGCACCTCTGTCTCTACCTCTCCTCTGGAGCAGAGTGAGCACAGCCTGTCCTCTCTGGGCAGCCAGGTTTGTCTGTGAAGACCGGTCTCTATAGCCAGACGGTGCTCACTGAGTCTGTACCTAGTCAATGTTTTCCTCAGTTTTCTATCAGTTACAGTGGTCAGATAGTCTGCCACCATGTACTGTCTGTTTAGAGCCAAATAGCATTGAAGTTTACTTTGATTTTTTGTGGTGTCTTTCCAATAGGTTATATATTTTTATTTTTGTTTTGTGATGATTTGGTTGGGCCAGATTTTCTGAGGGCTGTCCCGAGGCTCTATGGGGTTGGTTTGGGTTGGTGAACTGAGCCTCAGAACCAGCTGGCTGAGGGGACTCTTCTCTGGTTTCATCTCTTGACATTGTAGAGCTGTGTGATGGAATGTTTTAGGGTCACTTGTTTTTAGATGGTTGTAAAATTTGATGGCTCTTTTTTCTATTCGAATGAGGAGGGGGTATTGGCCCAATTCTGCCCTACATGCGTTATTTGGAGTTTTTCTTTGTACTTGCAATACAGTCTTGCAAAACTCTGCATGCAATATTTCAGTTGGATGTTTGTCCCATTTAGTGAATTCATTATTAGAGAGTGGACCCCATACTTCACTGCCATATAGAGCAATTGGTTCTATAACTGATTGAAAAATTTTGAGCCAGATTCTAATTGGAATTTCAATTTTGATGTTCCTTTTAATGGCATAGAATGCTCTTCTTGCTTTGTCTCTCAGCTCATTCACAGCCATGTGAAAGCTACCTGTGTTGCTCATATTTAGTCCTAGATATGTGTAGTTTTTGGTGTGTTCTAATAGAACTGTGTCCAAATAGAATTTATATTTGTCATCCTTATTTCCCGACCTTTTTTGGAATATCACTATATTTGTTTTTTTTAGGTTAACGGTCAGAGCCCAGGTCTGACAGAACCTGTGAAGACGATCTAGGTGCTGCTGTAACCCCTCTTTAGTGGGAGACAGCAGCACCAGGTCATCTGCGTACAGCAGACACTTGATTTCAGTGTTGTGTAGGGTGATACCAGGTGCTGCCGATTCTTCTAATGTTTTTGCCAATTCATTAATGTAGATGTTAAATAATGTTGGACTTATTGGGCAGCCCTGTTTCACTCCCCGCCCCTGAGAGAAGAAGTCTGTTTGCTTGTTGCCAATTTTAACCGCACATTTGTTTTTAGTGTACATTGATTTAATAAAATCATATGTTTTCCCTCCAATACCACTTTCTATTAGTTTATAAAAAAGACCTTCGTGCCAAATTGAATCAAATGCTTTCTTGAAATCTACAAAACACGAGTAGATTTTGCCTTTGTTTTGGTTAACTTGTTTATCAATTAGAGTGTGGAGGGTGTAAATGT
This sequence comes from Salvelinus fontinalis, assembly GCF_029448725.1. Lineage (NCBI taxonomy): Eukaryota > Metazoa > Chordata > Actinopteri > Salmoniformes > Salmonidae > Salvelinus > Salvelinus fontinalis. The sequence goes on along the minus strand of NC_074683.1, from coordinate 42,451,607 downwards.
GGTCTGTTGTACGATAATTTTTCAGAAATCCAATCTGGCTTCTGCTCAGGACGTTGTGTTCGTCAAGGAAATGATGTAGTCTGCTATTTATAATACTGCAGAGAATTTTCCCCAAGTTGCTGTTAACGCAAATTCCTCTGTAATTATTTGGGTCAAATTTGTCTCCATTTTTATAGATTGGTGTGATCAATCCCTGGTTCCAAATATCGGGGAAAATACCTGCAGTGAGGATAATGTTGAAGAGTTTGAGTATAGCCAATTTGAATTTGTGGTCTGTATATTTGATCATTTCATTTAAAATACCATCAGCACCACAGGCCTTTTTGGGTTGGAGATTGCATAGTTTTTCCAATAATTCTTCTTCTGTAATTGGGGTATATACAGGATTCTGATAGTCTTTGACTGCTAATTCAAGGATTTGTAATTTTTCTTGTATATCTTTTTGTTCTGGGCTCTTTGTTATATTGCTGTAGAGGTTTGCAAAGTGATTTCTCCACATATCCCCATTTTGGATAGCCAATTCCTCATGATGAGGTTTGTTTAATTTATTCCAATTCTCCCAGAAGTGGTTTGATTCTATGGATTCCTCAATTCCATCCAGCTGATTTCTAATGTGCTGTTCCTTTTTTGTTCTTAGGGTGCGTTTGTATTGCTTCAGTGTTTCCCCATATTGAAGGCGTATATTTTTGTTGTCTGGTTCTCTGTGTTTTTGATTAGATATATTTCTCAATGACTTTCTTAGATTTTTGCAATCATTATCAAACCATTTTTCATTATCTGTTATTTTTGGTTTGCTCTTATGCTTCTTTAGATTAGCCAAGGAGGCTAATTTGTCAAATATAAAGTTTATGTTTCTAACGGCCAAATTTACACCTTCATTGCTGAAGGAGAATGTTAAGGCTAAAAAGTTGTCCAGGAGAGATTGTATTTTTTGGCTACTAATTGCTTTTTGGTAGATGTCTGTACTGTTTGCACTCCATCTATAGGCTTGTTTAGTACCATGTAATTTATTGGGCCGTGATGCTTCATGGTTGGGTTCTGCTCTTCTCAGATACACTGTGATTTTACTGTGGTCTGAGAGAGGTGTTAGTGGGCTGACTGTGAAGGCTCTGAGAGACTCTGGGTTTAGGTCGGTGAG